>NW_027278970.1:570000-575077 GCF_046629955.1 Centroberyx affinis | reverse complement strand
TGTTTTATATATATTTGGTTGTTGTTGATATGAAACAGTTTGGGAAGCCCTACTTTAGGATGAATGTTAGGGGGCACATGTTTGTCTTTTTGCTGTGTGTGATGGACACCCTGTTAGGCCACTGGTTAATGACCTGCTTGGCTGAATCCTGCCCACACAGAGCACCAAGCTGCCACATAACAAGCTGAAAAGTGTGGGAGAGGATGGAGGAGGGAGAGAGGGAGGGATAGAGAGAGAGAGAGAGAGAGAGAGAGAGAGAGAGAGAGAGAGAGAGAGAGAGAGAGAGAGAGAGAAAGAACTGAGTGTGGATTGCAAAAAATGTGGGGATGTGGAGGGAGACTGAATGAGTCAGTGGCGAGCCTGACACCCTTGTTAACATACACTGAGTGGAGAGACAGGTGTGTGTGTGTGTGTGTGTGTGTGTGTGTGTGCCTGCGTGTGAGTGAGAGAGAGAGAGACATCGCTACAGCATCATTTCTCCCTCCACTCATCCATGGCTTTTGTTTTTGAGGGAGAAACGCTGCTGACACACACACACACACACACACACACACACACACACACAATCCCATTCTCTTCCATCTCAACCATTTTCCTCCTTTCTTTACCATCATTGCCTTTCACTACATACCGTCCAATAAAGCATAAAGTGCATAAGGAGTCTATCAAAGAGAGGATGAGAGGAGCTGATTGGGATCTCTTGTCTTTTAATGAGTTGACAACCATATAGTGAAGGATGACTGTTTTCTCATCAGCTGTATAATTCAGATTACGGACTATTTAGATGGAGGTTACTGTCATTTAATAATGGGTTAGATGGTCTGCTGGGTTTCGCGGAGGGGTTTTGCGACGGCAGTGTCGGTGTGTGTTTGTGTGTGTGTGTATGTGTAAGAGAGAGGGAGAGGGGGGGCACTTGTAACAGTTATCTCAGTATCTTTGCTGATTAACATATTCGATGGCATTATACGCACCCACCCCTCCCCACACACACACACACACACACACCACATACACACACACACATATGAAGCGTAATGTATGTATAGCCTGTGTTAGACTGATTAAGGAGACAGACATGCTGGGAAGGCTCAGTGAAATCCTGCCCCATCTGACAAATGAACACACAATTACAGCCAACCCACAGGATCCTGCACTCACAAAACCCCTCAGATTTACACAGACAAAGAACAGTGTGTGTGTGCGCGTGTGTGTGTGTGTTAAAATCTGCTTGTGTGTGCATGTTCATGTGTGTCCGTTTTTGTGCGTGTAAAAATCTGCTTAGGTGTGCAAATTGGTGTGTGTGTGTATGTATGTTCCAGCATGAATGTGTGCATATTTTGATGTGTGTGTGTGTGTGTGTGTGTCTGAATGCTGTTGCTACGCTACATTTCCTCAATTGAGACAAAGCTGGAGACCCAGCTGCATGCTATGCCCTTGCATTGCTTCACTGCCTACACACACGCATACACACTCACACAGGGGATAATCAGCCATTTCCCCTACCTCAGCATGACACTGTGTGTGTGTATGTGTGTGTGTGTGTGCAACTGGCACTCTCTCTCGATGCGACAGATGGGCTCCTACAGTAGCAGTTCACATGGGGGTGGCAGAAAGTCGCTTTTGGATGCACTAACCTTCACACCTCCAAGAATGTGTGTGTGTGTGTGTGTGTGTGTGTGTGTGTGTGTGTGTGTGTGTGTGTGTGTGTGTGTGTGTGTGTGTTGGGGGGGTGTCTGTCAGTTAAACCGCCCCATACTCAAGATCTGAGCAAGTGCACTAGCAGGATGTGGTGGATGGAAAAACCAACCCAAGCCAAATAAGGCCAAAGTGGGCAAAGCAAACCGGGCAAAGCGGGCCAAAAGCTTTGCAGAGAATGAGTTTTTAATATTATGTAAATTCTTTGGCAAATATTGCCTCAAATGCAACTGCCAAACCAATAAAGCACGGAATTAACAATGAATGTAAATGCTAAATTGAATTGTAAATTGTGGACTGAAGGAGAGAGTAAGGGGAGACAGATGGCGGCCACAGAAGGTAGAGACAGGACAAATGGACACCCTCCTCTCTGCTGTTTTGCTAGCACCAGCTACCAAGCAGTCGTCTCTGCAGTACCATGGGAAACCCAGTCAAAATGCACTGTGGTAGAACCAGGCTCAAATGCTGTGTGTTGTTACATCACAGTGCTGCCAGCAACTGTGAGCCACGCTCTATTAGAATAATACTGATAATACATTTGACAATTCACAAACATCAGAAGCTGTGTATCGACTGTGGTTCGTAATAAGTAGAGAGACGAGACATAAAAGTGCATTCCAAGCATTCTGCGAACTAGAGACTGGTTACTATGACTGTTTTTAACATTTAGGCTAGTTCAAGATCTTACTGTTCCATAGCACACAATCACCATAGGTGGAGGATGGTGCAAATGACAAAGAGGTATTATGTTGCATTGTGATACATCAGCACTTCACTAGGCATTTGTGTTGGATCTCTGCTCAAATTAGCAAGCTTACTCATTCTACTGTGAAAATTTGACATTTATATTTATGTCCATCACAGGCCACTGTAAGCTGTGTCAGAGATCTGTCATTGCTGTTGGAATTCCTTTGCCAATAGAGGTTGATAAATGTCATATATTACTTAATGGCCCTTTAATCCCAGTCATCTTACTAGTTATTGTGTTTTGCCCTTTTTTTTTTTACACACTTTATCAGTTTTATCAGTTTCCATCATTGTAAAAATGTTGAAATCGACTGATGCAATTGCATTATTTTTATTTCCACAGAGGAATGGCTATAACTGGGTCCATTATATTCAGTCTATCAGGCTGCAGTGGATGCAAACATCAAGACTATGTAATGTTGTTCAGGCCTCAGACCTCATTACTTGACCACATCGCAGGCCTTTCTAAAAAATGCCTTAAAAGTTCCCTCAAGGTGGGCTAAAATAATGAAAAAACAAGAATGAAATGGTGCTGAGGAGCCAGCAGCGACTCGGCAGGCCCGGTGCCACGCTGTTGGACCAGCTTAAACAGGCGAGCCGGGGCCCTGCTCTTAAACACAGTGGGAGTGGAAGGAGAGCAGATAGAGGCTGTTTCTAATGATAATTAGCATTACATAACGGCTGTGCGCTCACTAAAGACCCTCTCTCCTCGGTGATGTAACCCTGTCTCAGTCACTCCACTGTGGACTTCACCTTGCTCCCCTCTCTCTCTTCTCTTGCCCTTCTCTTTCAGACCGTCTCTCTCCTGCCTCTCATGACTCACTCTGGACCCGGCTGATGCTTCTCTCTCTTTCTCTGTCACTCACTCTGATTTGATCTCTCTCATCTCTCTCATGAGCTCGCTCTCTTCACTGACGCATTCTTTTTATACAGTGCATCTCAAGTGATATACTTTCAGGTATAACTCTCGGCACTCGGCGGCGTGTCCTTATTTCTATTCACCTCTACTTCCTCTCTTTTCATCCTCAGCTCTCCCTCCTCCTCCTCCTCCTCCTCCTGCTCTCTCACCCTCGGCTCTCTCCGTCTTCTCTGTCTCATCTCTCTTTCCTAGAAACCCCCCTATTCCCATTCAACTCTCTCTCTCCCTCATCTTTCTCCCTCTCCCTCCCTCTTATTTCCTCTCTCTCTCTCTCTCTCTCCCTCTCTCTCTCTGATGTTATGCCACCGTGCCAATGAGGAGGAGCAGAAGGAGAAAAGAGGAATGAATCTGGGTCACAGGAGGCCATGCATCTCAAGTCTCCACTCTGCGACAAAAAAAAAAAAAAAAAAAAAAAAGCCAGGAAATTGATCCGTCGCTCGCCTCCTCTCCTCTTCCCTTAGCCCCCGATCCCAGACGGACACACACACACACACACACACACACAGAGAGCTGAGTCAGTCCACGGAAACAGTGCTCATCCGGCTCCTGGACCCATCATCCTTTTTCCAAAGCACCAGGTGCACCAATACAGGAAGCACAAGTGCAGCATCATACCGACACACTGAGACACACACTGGGCTGCCACCCTGTGTATGTGTGTGTGTTTGTGTGTGTGTGTGATTCACTGTTTCTCTCCAGAGCCTCAGACACACAAATAATCAACATTTTAGACAGTAAATCTCTTCTTGCATTCTCTCTCTCTCTCCTTGCCTCTCATCCTTCTCTGCTTGTTATCTACACCCAGCCACATATAAACCTGTGATTGATGTAGTGGTAAATAAACAGGTGGGTGAATTATGACCTCCAGTCAGCAATCATCAACAAAAAAAAAAATCTATTTTCAGAAAAGCATCAATTTATGTTCTTTTTCCTTCATATCTTCATATAACTTCAGTTTCAGTTACCATGGTGTGTATGATGAATTTCTATCATAAAGATGTATGTCAAACGGTGGATGAAAAGATCCGCAAATAAAACATGCCTCGATCTATCCTCCACTACAACTTTGCACTTGACTTGGGTTTAAAAAAAAGCACACACACACACACACACACACACCCAGTAGAGAGGAAGAGAGGGCAGGAGAGAAGGAAAAGGGGCGGGAAAAGGAGGAAAGAAACCCAGAAGACACGAGGGAGAGAGAGAAAGAGAGGGAGCGACGGCGGGGACGCGAACGAAAAAGGGAGGCAAGCGAGAGGTAAACAAGACCTTTTCAAAAAATCCACAGCGGAGAGAGAGGGGGAGAGAGAGAGAGAGAGAGAGAGAGAGAGAGGGGGAGAGAGAGAGAGAGAGAGAGAGAGAGAGAGAGAGAGGACTTCAGCAGCCACGCAGCAGAATGAAAATCTAATCATTTTCTCATTACCCCGCTTCCTCGGTTAGTTGGGCTGATTTGGAGAAAACGGATTATGTTCTTCGATCGCCAGTCTCGGTCAACTCTCGCCGAAGCGCGCGGCGTCCGTTGGAGTGTTTTAGATTACCCTTGGGCGCCACCTGTGCGTGTGCGCGCGCTGCTTAGTGCACTGCCGAGGGGAATCCGGTTCGTTTAGCGGCGAGGGGCGAGATCCAGAGTTTTCACAGTGAAAAATAAAAGCCGTCGCTCCGTGAGGAAGTTGATTACCGATCGCGCCGCCGCACGGGTCCAGGGAAATGACGACG